>NC_044914.1:15514243-15549243 GCF_001633185.2 Quercus lobata
CAAAGTTAAGAGAGTAAAATTTGTAATTTAGGCAAAAACATTGGGTAATTTTGAGAATATTGGTTTCTGAAATAGTCATTGTGCCTTGCATTTCACACTACATGCTACAAATTTGGCAAGAAAGTAACATTAATTTGATTTTAATTTTGATTTTGATGTTTTGAGAGAAAAATAGAGAGGAAAAGAAAGTCTACTCACCTTCTTTGGGAGACATCACATGAAATAAAAGAGGCCTTAATTAAAAAATTTACATTACAAGACAAATGGTTAATATAATTTATATTTTTATTGGTTAATAGAGGGGGCTTCTTTAACTAGGGGGTTTTAGGACATTGCCTAAGTGGCTAGTGGAAGAGCTTGCCCAGTTTTAAAGATGATTAGAAGGCCAACTATACTGATTTCTTACCTAAATTAGGAAAAATTGGTCTATAAATGTACTGGTTTATTTTTATTATTTTGGGTAAAGAGAATTGATTAAATCATTACATTATGTTTCCAGTGCATTCTCATTACGTTTGATTACTTTTTTTCTTTTCTTTCTTTATTTAGGTAATGGAAGACTTTTGATAACTTGACTTGCCCTTTGCCTTTACATGCACTGTCCATTGCCTAATCGTTGATATGCACCTAAATCTTCAACCATCGTTGTCAAATATTGGTCTGGAATCTCATGTGGCAGCAGGGGATTGATCCCAATGTCTAGTCTGTTGAAATTTGGAACCACTCATAAGTCATGATTTTAAATTTAAAGCCAGTTTTAGTTGAATGAGATTATTTAAATTCATAACTTATTTGATTTCGTAATTGTTGGTTATGTGTGATTTTATTTGAAGGAAGTTGGCAATCATAGACACCGTTGAAAAGACATGGTAGAGATATACGGCATGAAGTTTGAAAACTTGCAATATGTTTCCTAATAATTAGAAATTCTCTACCTCTCTGGTTCTTTGATGGAATCAATTGCCCCACCCACCAAATCTCCTCCCGGTGGCCCAATAAGTGAAGATAACATTTCACATGCAATTATTCCTTCCATAGCTTCAATTTTCCCAGCAAACAATTCTTGTTCTAGCGATTCAGCACCTTCATTAATGAAACGATTTCACAATTCTCTCATTCCATATCAACAATCTTCCCACCAACCAAGTCGCAGACTGATCAGAGTTCAGAATCAAATTAGAGACTTGGACAATTTTCTCTTTCTATAAAATCAATCTTCCAGCCAACCAAGTCTCAGACTGATCAGAGTTCAGAATCAAATGAACGACTTAATACACGATTCTGATATTCCATACCTTCAATCTTCCAGCCAAACAAGTCTCGTGATACAAATATTTCGGATAGCATGCAAAAATATTCTCATTCTCCTTCAATCAAAGATCTTTCTCAGAGTGAAGTTAAACATAAACGGAATACTTCAATTCATGCAAGAGATAGAAAAAAATTGAGAAAGATTATAGATGAACACCTTGAGAAGGAAGCCCGTTGGAATACTTCAATCAATGTGCCTGAATTTAAAGATATTCGTTTGAGTATAGATGATCATGATTCACGAACATCCTGACAACGGAAATCCTTAAGAAGCAACTCCAAAACCTGATTGACATCCACATGAGTTGGACCTACACCATCTGCTGGAAGTTATCGTTCAACTATTCGGGTGTGTCAGTTTTGGACTGGTCTTTTGGGTACTACAAAGGGGATGAGTACAACTCCAAAGGCAAGGCTACTTCAACAGCATCCTCTGCCAGAGAACAGGACATGTTGCTCAACCTCAGTTTACTGAACTCGGGTTCTGTTGATGACACCACGAGCTTCATCATGGCATCGAAAATGCAGTCCTTCGTGAACGGCAGTGACCTCCTAAGCCAAGGTTTTACCAGTTCAAGCCCGATTTGGGTGGCCGGGGCTGAAAATCTTTGAACTAAGCTTTCAAATGCTACAACAATGGAGGTTTCACAGTAAATGTTAAAGGATGACATTTGAGGCTTCAAGCTACAGAGCAAATTGCAGTAGTAGCAGATAGAAAAGGAAAACAGAGAAGCTACAAGTCGTTTTTTATAGATAGTTCTAGAGCTACAAGTAGTTTAACCTTGATGTAATTAGTTACATAGTAATGGACACGTGTTAGCTCTGTATTGGTAGATTGTTAATTAGTTAGGTTGTGAATAGTCAATTAGCTTCACCTGCCTATTCTCATTGTACATAAGGAATAGAGTTCACTTTATTTAATATACAGATTCATTCACATACAAACTTTTCCCTCTTTCTCTCATTTTTCTGGTTTCCATGAGTTCCACAATTGTTGAGGGCGTATGTGCTTGAATTCTAACATGGTATAAGAGCTGAACTAGTTGAGAGCTTCATCTGGTACTCTTTGAAACTCTCTGAATTCACTAGTTCACAATCTTTTACTTGTTTCTTTACATTCAGTGCTTAGTTCTTCTGGATCAAGTAGAAAATTTCTTCTTTGTTTTTGTTTTTGTTTTTTTTTTTTTTTTTTCCTTGATTCTTGATTCTTGCACTATTTTTGTCTCTTCCCTATTTCATTCTTGAATTTCATTTGCAATTTCTGGCAATTGAGTTCAAAACCTAGGGATTGTGAGATTGGATTTGGGATTTTCTTCGAATCTTGTTCTGTGGTAAATTCTTAGGGTTTCTACAGTTGAATTTTGTTTAGATATTGATTGATCAGTGGGATTCATTATTGATTCTTGAAGAAATCTTGGGATTACTGCAATTACTTGTTTTTTTGTTATCCTGGTTCAATGTTTGTGAATCTTGATTGTTTAGTCAAAATATGAGTTGGTGGACATGGGTGATAGCACATCAAGCACCTCTGTTCCAACTATTCATCCATGGGAAAACTCTTCCAGTCCCTATTTCTTGCCTAATAGTGACAATCCAAGTGTTTCTCTTGTTGTTCAACACCTCACTGAAGAGAATTATAGTACCTGGAGTAGAGCTATTCTCATTGCCTTGGATGCTAAAACAAAACTGGGTTTCATTGATGGTTCCATACCAAAACCTGAGTCTGTTGATCACCCTTGTTATTTTGCTTGGTGTAAGTGTAATAGTACTGTTCTTGCTTGGTTGTTTAATTTTGTTTCGAAGGATTTGCAACCTAGTGTGGTTTATTTCAAGACAGCAAGGGAGGTCTAGTTGGATTTGCAACATAGGTTTGCACAAGGGAATGGTCCTCGTATTTTTGAGTTAAAGAGAGAGATTTGTTCTTTGACTCAGGAAGATTTGACTATTAATGGTTATTACACCAAGTTCAAGAGTCTGTGGCAAGAATTTTCTAAATACAGGGATTGTTCATGTGGACATCAAGCAAAAGAGTGTGTCATGTCCTTCCTAATGGGTCTTAATGACACCTATGCTTCAGTGAGAGGATAGATTCTGCTCATGGATCCTGTTCCATCTTTAAGCAAGGTTTTCTCTCTTTTACTTCAAGATGAGAAACAAAGGAAGTTTGGGAAGAAGATAACTAGTGAATCCTCAGCCTTGGCAGTCAAAACCAATACTCCTTTCACTAAAGGATTCAACAAGGGTAAGTCAGGCAAACCTCAGTGTACCCATTATGGGCTTTTGGGCCATGTGGTTGACAAGTGCTACAAATTACATGGTTATCCACTTGGCTATAAGTCTAAGAACAAAGGTCAACAAGGTGGAAATTCCTTTGCCAACACAGTTGCTGTTACTGATGTTTCTAAGGAAAGTGTCAGCCTTACTAGAGCAGAATATCAACAGTTTCTCAGTTTGTTGAATACCTAAGCTCACTTTGGTACACAAACACCACAGGAGTCTACTTCTGCTACTCATCAGGTTACTACAATCATTACCCAACCATCCAAGGGTCTTCAAGGACATGAGATGTCAAGTACTTGGTCTTCTCCTCAGTTTCCAAAGTTACCTTTCCATTCTTTACAGTATTCAGTTTTTTCTTCTCATGTCAACACTTCACACATTACATCCAATGAATGGATTTTAGACAGCGGAGCCACTGATCATATGGTTCACTCACTTCAATTTTTCACATCTATCACATCTGCAGTTCAAATTCCAATTCAGTTACCTAATGGAGTTGTTGCCAAAGTCGCTCACATTGGCACAATTCACTTATCTTCTAGTCTAATTCTAGAAAATGTGCTTTGCATTCCTACATTTTCTTTTAACCTTATCTCCATTCGTAAACTAACCCATTCTCCATCTTGTTGTTGCATTTTCCTTTCACATTTCTGTTTAATTTAGGACTTGCAGCTTTGGAGGATGATTGGGTTGGGTAAAAAGCAAGGAGGTCTCTATACTCTACAACCTGCATCTCCTGCCCTTCTTCCACAATCTGTCCTAGACATCATTTCCAAGTTCTCTCCTCTTAGCTGAGGTGTTTTTGTACAAACTTGTAATGCTGCTTCTGTCATGAATGATTCTAGTCTTTGGTATTGTAGGTTAGGCCACCCTTTTGCACAAAGACTAGCTTTGTTGCATTCTTTTGTACCTAATGTAATTTATTGCAGCAATAAAAGTACTTTTGATTGCAATATATGTCCTCTTGCAAAGCAAAGAAGATTGCCTTTTCCTACTTCCATTCATACTTCTTCTTCTTGTTTTGAATTGGTTCATGTTGATATCTGGGGTCCTTACTTTACTCCTTTAAATGGATCAAAATACTTTCTTACCATTGTGGATGACTATAGTAGGTGCACCTAGGTGTTTTTGTTATCACAAAAATCTGATGCATCATCTTTACTTCCATCTTTTTATAATTTTGTGTTTACTCAGTTTCATAATCAAATTAAAGCATTTAGGTCTGATAATGGTCTTGAGTTTGCTTTACAATCTTTTTATAGTTCCAAAAGAATTATACATCGATTGTCTTGTGTAGAAACACCTTAACAAAATTCTGCTGTTGAAAGAAAACATTAGCACCTTCTTAATGTGGCTAGGGCTTTGAGGTTTCAAGCTAATTTGCCTTTAAAATTTTGGGGTGATTGTGTTCTTACTTCCACTTATCTCATTAATAAGATTCCAAGTCCCTTGTTAAATAATGTCACACCTTATGAGAAGCTCTTAGGTCATCCACCTACTTATGCACATCTAAGGGTGTTTAGTTGTCTTTGTTATGCTTCTTCTTTATGCAGAAACAAATCTAAATTTGATCCTAAAGCAAGGGTTTGCATTTTTTTTGGTTATCCACATGGTATCAAAGGCTACAAGCTATATGATTTGGCCACCAAAACTTGTTTTGTTTCTAGAGATGTCATTTTCAAGGAAACTGTTTTTCCATTCAAATCATGGTTTTCCAAATCTATCACACCTCCTTCACCAGTCAATGATTCTATGTTTCCATCCATTCCTTGTGTTTTTGATCAATCCTCATCATCTCTTTCTATCTCATTTCCACCTCCTCATATTTCTACTGAATTTTCTCCTTCGCTTAATATTTGTGATATTGCTGTGCCACTTGATGAATTCCCTAATCTTGTTTCTTCTCCACATACTATTTCTGATGTTTCCATACCTTCTGATCCTACACCTCCTCATGTTGAAAATGCTCTTCCCCTTAGGCATTCTTCTCGGGTCCATAAGCCCCCCATTTACCTTCAGGACTATCATTGCAATCTTGTCTCCACTTCAGTCTTGGCCTCAGCTTCCCTCCTTACCTTATCTGACTCCACTGCTCCAAGTTCAAGTATTCTATATCCTTTATCCTCTACTCTCTCTTATGATAAATTGTCCACACCACATAGGGCTTTTTCTATTGCCTTGACCATTCATAAAGAATCTGAGTCATATGCTCAAGCCCTTTTGGATCCTAGATGGCAAGTTGCTATGCAAGCTAAGATAGAAGCTTTGCAAGCCAATAATACTTGGATAATGACTGCTTTTCCTCTTGGTAAAGTTCCTATTGGTTGTAAATGGGTTTACAAAATTAAGCTTAAGGCAAATGGGTCTGTTGAGAGGTATAAAGCCAGGTTAGTGGCTAAAGGATACACTCAGACTACAGGCATTGATTTTTCTAAGACATTCAGTCCTATTGTGAAGTTTGTTACTGTCAGAACATTGCTTGCTTTGGTTGCTGTTCAGGGTTGGCATCTTTCTCAATTAGATGTCAACAATGCTTTCCCCCTGGATTTGGCAGCAAAGGGGAGGTATGCAAGCTTTAGAAGTCTTTGTATGGTCTTAAACAAGCTAGCAGACAATGGTTTACTAAACTTTCTTCCACCATCATCAACCATGGTTTTGTTCAATCTAAGTTAGATTATTCAGTGTTTACCAGAGTTGACAAGGGCTCTATCATCATCCTTTTGATCTATGTTGATGATATTTTGATAGCTAGTAATGATGTGGATGCTATTAATGCCTTCAAGCAGTTTTTGGATAACAACTTTAAACTTAAAGACTTAGGTGCTCTCAAGTATTTCTTAGGTCTTGAAGTTGCCAGAACATCTAAGGGTTTGTCCTTATGTCAGAGGAAATTTACTCTTGAGCTTTTATTAGATATAGGCTTATTAGCTTGTAAGCCTTCAAATGTTCCTATGGATCAATCTGTCAAACTGAGCAATGGAGTTGGAGATGCAGTACCTGATCCTTCAATGTATAGAAGATTAATTGGGAAATTGTTATATCTGACTTTGACGAGGCCAGACATCAGCTACTCAGTTCACAAGTTGAGTCAGTTCATGAGTGCTCCTAAGATGCCACATCTACAAGCTGCTTACAAGATCCTTAAATATTTGAAAAAGACACCAGGACAAGGTCTCTTCCTATCTACTGATTCAAAGCTGCAATTGAAGTGTTACTATGATGCTAATTAGGCAACATGTGTGGATACCATAAGGTCTATATTTGGTTTCTGTATATTTTTGGATGAATCCTTCATATCTTGGAAGTGTAAGAAGCAACAAGTGGTTTCCAAGTCTTCTACTGAATCTGAGTATAGAGCAATAGCTACTGTTACAAGTGAAATTGTTTGGTTGCTTTCATTGCTTGCTACTTTTGGTGTTCATCATAAACAACCTGCTACACTTTATTGTGACAGTAAAGCAACCCCTTATATTGCTGCCAATCCAGTATACCACAAGAGGAACAAGCATATCGAAGTTGATTGTCATTTCATTAGAGAAAAGATTCAAGATGGAGTGATTAAAACTTTTCATGTTCCTACAAGGCATCAGTTGGCATACCTATTTACGAAGCCTCTAGCACAAAGAAAGTTCCTAAAACTTCTTTCCAAGATGAACTTCATTAATATATATAGTTCATCTTGAGGGGGAGTGTTAAAGGATGACATTTGAGGCTTCAAGCTACAGAGCAGATTGAAGTAGCATCAAATAGAAAAGGAAAACAGAGAAGCTACAAGTCGTTTTGTATAGATAGTTCTAGAGCTAAAAGTAGTTTAACCTTGATGTAATTAGTTAGATAGTAATGGACACATGTTAGCTTTATATTGGTAGATTTTTAATTAGTTAGGTTGTGAATAGTTAGTTAGCTTCACCCGCCTATTCTCATTGTATATAAGGAACAGAGTTCACTTTATTTAACATACAGATTCATTCACATACAAAATTTTCCCTCTTTCTCTCATTTTTCTGGTTTCCATGAGTTCCACCATTATTGAGGGCATATGTGCTTGAATTCTAACAGTAAACACTCAGAGAGAAAGTGAGAAAAACCAGAGAGAAGAAGTTTGAGAGAGATGAAGAGAGAATTGGAACTTTCTGGAAAGATACTCACATAACCATTTCATTACACTCAAAGATCTATATATACAGCCCAAGCTAATTACAACTGCCTAACTAACAAGCCTTAAAACCTGTGATTGATCCGTAAAGTATGGAGCAAAATCTGGGATAAATAACAGAATTAAATGCCTAATCAATGCCAGACAACCATCTAACAAACCCAGGAAAAACGACAGCGTTTGGACTTAATTACAAAACTCATCAACACTTAAATAGAACGACATCGTTTGCTTAAGTACATTAAAAATCATTCCTAGCCGTTGGATGGGAAACTAGCTGTTACACCTTGATGCTCTTTGATTGCTCTGTGATTGTTCTTGTGCTCTGTGATTTGCACTCTCTTAACAGGGGCAAACCAATTGCATTGGCAAGCTCGCTATATGATCAGGCAAGTCAAGGCCAGCTTTCTTGTCTCCAGAGCATGTTGTGTGTACCCTTGGAAAATGGCATTATTGAATTGGGCTCTACTAAGCTGAATCTCCAAAGCTGATATCTGATGAAAATCCTGGAAATGATTTCTGGCTTGGCGTATCATTTGCAGGGCCAGAACAAATAAAATCTTATCTTCCACCTGTGTTTCATTTTGTATTCCATCGTTCACAATATAGCGCATTTATTTTCTTTATTAAAAAAAAAAAAAAAAAAGATAACATAGAAAAAAAAAATCCAACACATAGTAAGTTGTGAATGATAGAGCATAAACTGGAACATAATATTTCTCTTAAGATGGTACTACAGTGAGATAAAAAATTTTCAATAATTGGACAAAATTTAAGTACAATACTTAGATATAGGGTCGGTTTGGATACCGCTTATTGCTAAAAATTGAAAATACTGTAGTAAAATAATTTTTAAATGAGTGAATAGTGCCGTGGGACCCAGTTTTAATGAAAATTTTGCTGAATTAGTAACTTGTGGGTCCCATGAATAGTGCACGGGACTCACTGACAGAGATGCAAACGCATTGCATTGAAATTTCAACACAATCCGAACATAGTCGTAATCAATAAATTATTTAATTAAATTCAAAATATTTCATTGCATCAACTAATATAACATAAACAGTGTTATCAGTTCTAATGATAATCAAATCAATTGCCCTTAATAAGTTTAAATGCCCTATTCGAGAGTATCCTAAGAGCATATATTAAGGAATAAAATATACCCAATTATGAACTGTAGTGTACATTTTTTGAAAAAGAAAAGTGGAAATACCATTTTGGTCCCTATATAACAGGGACATTGTTAATTTGATTTTTACATTTTAGTAGCAGTCAGTTTGATTTCTATTATTTTTAACTTGCTGTCAAATTTGGTCTCAAATGTCAAATCATAGCTTTTTTTGCACTTTCTTGGCAACCAAACACAAATACACAAATCGAATTTACCAATTTCCAACTTTGGTAGACACACATATCATCAACTTAGCAACTTAAACAAACACATAGACCTAGAATTACTACAAATTGAAAATAACAAATATCAAATTGAATGGAAGTTGAAAATAACAAGAACTAATTTAATTGCTATCAAAATATGAGAACCGAATTAATTGCAAGTTGAAAATATTAGGGACCTGTGAGAGGAACAAATCTTTCCCCAATCAGGTATTGTCCGCTTTGGGATGAGTAGGGTCAACCCTTGCTCTCACTTGCATGGATTTGCTCAATCTCACATCAGGGAGAGACGTGTCACACCCTAAACCCGATACCTGGATTTATGACCATGACCGGCATGCTAATATCTAGCTTAAACTTGATATTAACAAGAACTGACTTAACTTTTTCCAAAAATTTTACAAAAGCTTCCCTCTTTATTTTCATTCTTGTTTCTTTACTTAAATGATATAACTTTCCACTTAATATTCCGAACATCTACATTGTATCTCAAAGGATAACACAATCCACCAATTATTCAAATTCTAAATTTCACATAATACATCTCTTAACACTTTAAGGTACCTAACTTTTATTAGATCCTAAAATACAAAATACCATAAAACTAAACATCAGATACAAATTTGGGATCTATACATTTAAAACTAAAACTAGCTCCTTCCAAACTCGACTAAGGCTCCCTCTGCTCCAAAAATAAAACTTGTTGACTGAAAGAGTAGAAGGGGTGACCTACACAGCTCAGTAAAGGTAAGATATATAAGAATTTAATAAGAATGCATGTAAATCAAATCATTTCATTCTATGAATATTTAGATAGGAGAACATCTTTACATGCATAGTATTTTATACTATTCATAATAATAACTTATACGTTCTTCATAGAAAATAATTGTTCTCCTTTTTTTTATCAGGTTAATATTACCAAAATCTTTCAGATTAAAATTCTTTCTGTAAGGTTGAATTTATTTAACCATCTAATTGGCTTTATTCCGTGCCAAATTTGCTTGTAATTCAGCATTTAGTAACCCTGTATTTAGGTGGGTTTGATGTAAGGGTAGTGAATGAGTTAGAGTGAAGATTGCTCAAGAGTGTGCAAGAAAACAGAGACTCGCGGCTGGGACTCGCGGCTGCAAGCCGCCAGAAGCAGCACACGTGCCAAGCATGCTGGAAGGTGAACAGTCATGCTAGCTGGAGCACTACAGGACAAAACAGGACAACTGGCCATACGGTTATCTCGCGACTGGATCTCGCGACTTAGTCAAGCCGCGAGGTCAAGCCGCGAGCCACCCCTGTTTTGTTAAACCTGACGTTTCACATTCCTCTCCCACTCTAGTATAAATACCCCTTTTACCCACGATTGAAAGAGAGCTTCTAGAGAGAATTTTGAGAGAGAAACCCTAAAGAAAAACAAGATTGATTCAACCACAATCTATACCTTAGAGCCTCTTCAAATTCCTCAACTCTCTTCCTCTCCATTGTTAAATCCTTGAGAGGCATTATACCAAACCTGGTTCTCACCATCATCATCACTGTGAGACAGCTGTTTGGATTTCTGGGAAGCAGTTAGGAAGGAACCAATTTTCATTGGTTGATGCTATGGTCTAGTAGCGGAATCCGGGAAGCTAGAAAAGAAAAAGGTTCGACACAACCTCGTTGGAGCAAGAAGCTTGGAGGGCTCAGGTGCACTGGGTAGATTAGGCTTGGAGGGTCTTTTGCTGTCCATGTATCCCAACTGTATTTTCTAGTGGATTGTTTACCGCTTGGAGGGTGGCGGAGAGGTTTTACGCCGAGGGTTTCGGTTTCCTCTTCGATAACACATCGCGTGTTGTCTTTGTGTTTGCATCTTCCTTCCTCTCTATCTTTGCCTTTTTATTATCTGCTGTGGATTTTATTTTGTTATGGCTTAGATAGTTTTTAACCAATTTCATATTATAGCATATGTTAAGTTTCCGCACACTAGTTGTTTGACATATTGCTTGAATTGGTTAAGTTGTAATTTGGGGGTCTAAACGTTCAAAGGTGTTTTTACACGTTTTTGAACTTACAATTGGTATCAGAGCGGGTACACTTGTTGTGGTTTAAATACCTAAGTGTGATCCTTGACCCCTTGTGTTTATTTGCCATGGATTGTGCTTTGTATGACTCTTTGCATGATTTGGTTGGTGATGAATGTAACATGCCACATGCTTGTGAAAATGCCTCTATGAGTGTTAATCCTCATAAGTGCAATGACATGTTATTTGAATCTATGGGTGTTGTTGACAAACTCTTGAAGAAAAATGCTAAGAAGTTTCAAAAGAATTTGAGCAAGTTATTTTGTGAAAATGATGATTTGATTGCTAAGCTCAATGAATCCAACAAATTGATTGAGAAATATAAAAAACTTGCTGAAATTTCTCTTGAAAAGCTGAAAGAGTTTGAACGTTTGAATATAGACTTGGATGCTAAACTTGTTTTGTCTAACAAACTTGTTGATGATCTTAAATGTGAAAATGAATCTCTTAAGATGCATGCCAAGTGTTTGATTGCTAAACCTATTGTTAAAAAGGATGAAAATATTTGTTGCAATCATGTTGTGGTACCCGATTTTGTGCCTAGTGTGTGTTCTACCTTAAAGGACAAATCGGTGTACATTCCTCCACATAAAAGAAATCAAAATGTGGAGAGAAAGGCTGTTAAGTCAAAGCTTTCGTTTAGGTCTCAACCTAAGGTTTTGAATGGATCTAAGTTTGTTCCAACTTGCCACCATTGCGGTGTGATTGGTCATATAAGACCTTAATGTCATAAGTTGAAGAGGGAACAAAACTATGTTGCTAGATCTCTTCCCAAAAAGCCTGGTGGACCTAAACACATTGTCTGTCACCATTGTGGTGCCTTTGGTCATCTAAGACCTCAATGCTCTAAGTTTCATGCTTTTAAAAGAATCAAAAGAAAAGAAAAACTTGAGCTTTTTGGAAGTTGTGATAAAAAGAGTAAACCGGTTTTGAGTGAAAATAGCATGTTGTTAAAGAAAATGTTTAATGCTCTTAACTCCTTGACTATGTGCATCTCCGGTTCTCATTCTTCCAACCCTCGTCTCACTTCTCTTGAGATACTCATTCCAAACAATCATTCCGTTTGGATGAGGAAGGGTTCCTATGGTTGAGCTTTTGCTCTTTTGGTCCTTGATCTAATTCTTTCGATCTTTGTAGGACCCTTCATGCATTAAATGTCATATCTTCATGCATTTTGTGCATCTTGCATTTATTTGTATGCATTGTTTCGTTTTTTATCTTACTTTTATATTTCTGTTTTGTGTGAGTAAAAATCCAAAACCACATAAAAAGTGAAAAATTCAAAAAGTTTGATCATATATGTTTGAGCACATATCACATGTGAGTTTGGCCTTGTACCTTTGTACAAATGGTTTTGTGCATTTATGAGCTTAGCTTGTTATTTTTGCACTTATATCTTTGTGGGAAAAATCTTGACATCTTTGTGTGATTGTTGTAAATCGATTTTCAAGCTTGTCATGAATGATTTGTCAATAGTCATGTTGGTTTTGATACATGCATAGACTTGTGCTTATATCTCTTCCCACTCTTTTATTTTTATTGCTTAAAGAGCTCTATAAATGTAAATCTCAAAATGAAAAGAGATAATGAGCTGCAAAAGCCGTCGCACATATTAGTATTCGACTAGGAAAAAAGGAAAGCGACTTATATGAAAATGTATGATGCCCAAAAAGCCAAAGGCTTGTTCATCGAATTGAAATATCACAAATTTCTGGCATCAATCTCAAAAATGAGATGTATTGCTCAAAATGAGTTGTAATGATTCAAAATGATCAAATGATATGAATTGTAAGAAGCCAAATGAAAAGCTTCAATCTTATGTAATCATTTTCTTATGGGAGGTCATATATGTTCATTTCTATAATTGAGATAGACCGCTTGACTTAGTACTAGTTGTGTATGACTTGATTGAATTGATCATTGAAACTTCACTCTAGACTAAGGACTATTCCACATTTGATACACACACACAACACACATGCCTAATGTTCAATAAATGTCTTATTCATTTGTTAGATTGTACTTGTCTAAATGTGATGTGTGTGTGCTCAATCATATATGGTTCAATCCAAAAAGATTTTTGATCATTTTATATGTTTTTGGAAGTGATTTTTATCACTCTTTGTGTTCATGTTTAGTGTTTACTTTGTTTTTCATTGTTTAACCATGTTCTGTATTGAAAAACAGGTGTCAGAGTTTTTCGCGGCTCAGCTGGCGACTCGCCAGTCGCAAAACTCCAGTCGCGAGTTCATCCAGAAGCTTTTGGCGACTCACTCGCGGCTTGCTCGCGACTCACTCGCGACTCGCGAAAATTTTCGCGACTGAACCTCGCGACTCGCCCAGTCGCGAAACGCCCAGAAACAGCTTTTTAAATGGCTTTTTGTGGGAAACTTGTTTTAAACCTCTCCCATCCTCTCTAAAACCCCTCTTTCAATATTTTTACATCAAAACCCAACCAATTTGAATGGTTTTTCATTCCATTAACATTTCTAAGGTAATTATAAATTCTTTTCATTATTTTTGATCCTTGGATTATGTTTTGGAGAGTTTTGTGCTCTTGGTTGGGATTTTTATCATTGGGGTTGGGAAAACTTAATTTTTGTCAAATTTCTTTATGGGATTGGTTTCTTTTGTTGATATGCATTGGATGTTGGCCCCTTGTGGCAGAAAGAACATGTATTAAGGGTGGATTTCATGATGTTCATGCATTGTTTCACATTATTGTTCATAGTGTGCATGCTAGGTGTTTGATAAAATGCCTCTTAGACATTTTCTCGCTTGTTTGGACTCCGATGAGTACCAAACTTTGGGGTTTCTCATGTTTCCTCATTAGGAACATGTTTGGTTCATTGGTTGTGTATTTAACACACCCTGCCCCACATGTGCATTTTTCATGCATTGGTCATGCATTGCACTTAGCCACCTCTTGCACACACCTTTGCTACCCTTGTCATGCATTGGTCTATACCTTACTTCTTCATCCTAGCATGTCATGTCTCTCTTATGCTTTGTAGCATTTTACTTTGTCATGGGTTTGAGCTTCATTTTCTCATTCATCTTGCACCCCTCATGCATCATTAGCATTGTTCGTACCTTCATCTCTTACCCTCGTTTCTTCTTGACCCTTTGTCTATTCCTGACAAAAAGGGGGAGAGTATACTCTAGAGAATATTCCGGAGTATTTTGTCATTTCTATATGACTCTTATGTACATCATTAGGGGGAGAAATTCTATTTCTCATGCACATTTGTAGGGGGAGAGATATTCCATAGGGGGAGAAGACATTGAGATAATAAGAAAACTTTGCTTTTGAACAAGCACAGGCTTTATGGTGCTTTGAGTTATGTTTTGTGGTTCTCTTCGCATCATGTTTTTGTTTTGGACATGCATACTTCCTTATGCTATTGTGCTTCATTGAATGCATGTTCGGATGATCAATTGTTTTTCTATGTGATCATTGTAGTCATTTCTATATGATTGTTTTGGTGTTTGATCAAGTTGCTCATATGTTTTATATCATGTTTATTTGATCGCAATTTGCTTGTTACATTATACTTGTCCTTTTATTACTTACTTTACCTTGAGGGTCTAATGTGTTTTGTGCAAGTGTTTTAGGTTACAAGTATATATGTTCCAAGTGCATCACAGCTTCTCATCACTTTGAAGGGGAAAAACTTTATGCACTTTTAGTTTATATTGTTTAAGTTTTTATTCAATATAATGTGTTTGTACCCATGTGCTTTTGTAAGCTTTTAGGGTTAATGTGTTATGCATAGTTTGTAGGCTTTATGGTTTGTACCTTGCTTATTGCAGCCTTTATGCTATGTTGAAATCAGTACTTTAATCTAAATGTCTTGCATTTTGGTTTATGTACTGTCACTCTTGTGCCCTTGTAGGATTGTTCCTAGATGCATATACCTTGTGTATTATGCATTGGTTGAGTGTTGAACATACAAGTGTCTTGACTTGTGCTTGTTAACTTGTATGTCCATGTGTTCATTCCAAGTGTGAATGAGCACTGTGATCACTACCTTGTGGTGTTCACTTGGTTGATCAAGCCATGGTTTATTTCTTAACTCCATCTTTGCTTGATCACATTTTGCCAGTTTCATATGCATTTATAATTTTCTGCTTACAATGATCATGGTGTATTGTTGTGTTTCAGGAGTATTATGTCCATATGATTCAAGTGCTTCACAGCTTCTAGAGTTAGGTGTGAGTGAGTTTTGTTCAACTGTTCCCAACTCACATGTTAAGTCTAGAGTCTGTTTTAGGGTTTTGTCACGGAATAGCCAAAGGGGGAGATTGTAAGGTTGAATTTATTCAACCATCTAATTGGCTTTATTCCGTGCCAAATTTTCTTGTAATTCAGCATTTAGTAACCCTGTATTTAGGTGGGTTTGATGTAAGGGTAGTGAGTGAGTTAGAGTGAAGATTGCTCAAGAGTGTGCAAGAAAATAGAGACTCGCGGCTGGGACTCGCGGGTGACTCGCAGCTGCAAGCCGCCAGAAGCAGCACACGTGCCAAGCATGCTGGAAGGTGAACAGTCATGCTAGCTGGAGCACTAC
The DNA here is from genome assembly GCF_001633185.2 of Quercus lobata. Classification (NCBI taxonomy): domain Eukaryota; kingdom Viridiplantae; phylum Streptophyta; class Magnoliopsida; order Fagales; family Fagaceae; genus Quercus; species Quercus lobata. Next base: position 15,530,011 of record NC_044914.1, read on the forward strand.
AAGACAAAACAGGACAACTGGCCATACGGTTATCTCGCGACTGGATCTCGTGACTTAGTCAAGCCGCGAGCCACCCCTGTTTTGTTAAACCTGACGTTTCACATTCCTCTCCCACTCTAGTATAAATACCCCTTTTACCCTTGAAAGAGAGCTTCCAGAGAGAATTTTGAGAGAGAAACCCTAAAGAAAAACAAGATTGATTCAACCACAATCTATACCTTAGAGCCTCTTCAAATTCCTCAACTCTCTTCCTCTCCATTGTTAAATCCTTGAGAGGCATTATACCAAACCTGGTTCTCACCATCATCATCACTGTGAGAAAGCTGTTTGGATTTCTGGGAAGCAGTTAGGAAGGAATCAATCTTCATTGGTTGATGCTACGATCTAGTAGCGGAATCCGGGAAGCTAGAAAAGAAAAAGGTTCGGCACAACCTCGTTGGAGCAAGAAGCTTGGAGGGCTTAGGTGCACTGGGTAGATTAGGCTTAGAGGATCTTTTGCTGTCCATGTATCCCAACTGTATTTTCTAGTGGATTGTTTACCGTTTGGAGGGCGGCGGAGAGGTTTTACGTCGAGGGCTTCGGTTTCCTCTTCGATAACACATCGCATGTTGTCTTTATGTTTGCATCTTCCTTCCTCTCTATCTTTGCCTTTTTATTATCTGCTGTGGATTTTATTTTGTTATGGCTTAGATAGTTTTTAACCAATTTCATATTATAGCATATGTTAAGTTTCCGCACACTAGTTGTTTGACATATTGCTTGAATTGGTTAAGTTGTAATTTGGGGGTCTAAACGTTCAAAGGTGTTTTTACACGTTTTTGAACTTACACTTTCATTTCCTACAAAGTCACCATGTGTATATTCTCATTACAAAATAATCATTTTAACTTAAATCAAATAATCTGCAACTTTGTATTAAACTAGAAACATCTTGACCCAATAAGAAAACCTTTCTTTATAAACCTTTTCCCGAAAAATATTATAACTTTCATAGTAATGAAACTTAACATTTCATAAAGAACAGGTATCTGATAACTTTTAAACATAACTTGTACTTTCATCAGAAGTTTTATCTTTATAGCACAATAGAACTTCAAAAACTTTTATCTTTAATGAACAGCTTTTCTTTTCATCAGAAACTTCTTCTTGCCATGAGAGCTTTTACTTTTCACAATACATTTAAACAAAATAATTCTCTCATGATTAATAACATAACATAGCTGTTCATATCATATTGGTTAGTCCATATCTGATAAGTCTGTACAAAGAAGGCCTCATCACATTTGGGTGACCTCGTGTGCATGATATTGTCCTCTTTGATAGGCCTGATGGCACATCTCCTCAAGGTTTTATTCCTCCCCGTCGTACGTACACATTGGGGAGAAGGCCTTGTTCAGATTAGAGTTATGGGCAACCCCATTTCCTCTACTTTAAATGGTTTAAAGTTACGGGCAATCCCATTTTCTCTACTTTAAATGACCAAACATATAACATTTTTCCATGGAAAACCAGTAATTAACCCCTACTGGCCGAGTTCAGATCACCAGAGAACATAACCCGAAAACCTTTCATACTTATACATCATACTGTAATTTCTTATTTTGCATAACATTTTATAATAATAGCATTTCCATTCTTTTCTTTAAACATCATGTTCGTGGAAATTAGTAATTGCATCAATATGCTTAAATTATATACATAAGATTTCAAAAGCTCAAGAACATATCTTTGTCAGGATAATGATTATATGCCATATCTCTAATCAAAAACCTTTCAATGCATAATATACTTTAAAATAACCTCATGATTTATCAAATGCTCATATAACTTATCCCTTACCTGAAAGCAGAGGAGCCGAGAGCCTACAGTCGAAGGAGCTTAGACCTAGGAAACTGGTAACACCTAAACCAAATATCAAAACTCATTACTTACTATCAATTATCTCTTATCATAAACTTACACATTCATCTCAAAGCCTATCTCTTAAAATCAAGGAAGTCCTAATCCCACCTCAATGAGGTTCCCACAAATACAAAGTACATTCATCAGATAACATGATGTACTAATCACAGAGAAACCAATTTATAAAATTTATATATACTCCAAACATACCAAAGGATGAGCATATTAAATTATAGCTCAAAAAATTCACCCTAACTTGAGAATTAAATCGACAAATTCAGGTGTAGCATATGCTGTTCACTGCTCATTTCAGCAGCGTATGCTCCGTTTGCAAAATACAAATGGGCTGTCCAAACACACCCAATTGTCATGAAATTTTACATAACTACTCCCCTGTATGTCCAGTGTATACCATAAAAATTTCGGAATCAAATCATAAACCCATGATTTACTAAACATCACGCAAGACAGTATACTCAAATCTGTCCTGACAGAATTTCTTGCAAATTGCAAATTAAACCATTATTTTTATGTTCATCCAAATTCTGTGAGACCACTTCCATAATAACCATGTGTGTCTTAGATTTCATAGGAAATAACCCTAGTATCCAAATTCACTGTATAAAATTTAATACATAATTTACCATGCATGAACACAGAATCTGTCACAGTGACAGCTTTGCAACGTTTTATCGTAAATTCACAAACAATTATCAAACAATGGTATTTTCATATGGGAATATTTATACACTCATTAGACATGCTATAAAACACTTACATATAGTCATTTAACCATTTAGAGCAAAAATACACACAACAAAAATCCCAGCAGCACCATCAAAAATACTCATCCTAATTTTTTCTTACTTCCTTAATCATATAAAATCATTAATTAGTAAAAACCCTAATCTACTTCAACAAACCATCAACACAATTTCAAAGCTTCTTAAAATACTATAAATATATAGATTTACAAGTTCATAATTTCCTAATTTCACAAACCATAAATACCATTACTAAAAATTCCTTGAAGGAATCATGGATTCTAAGGTGAGAGTAGCTAGAATCCATACCAAATTTCTGGTTCTTGAGGGGAAATAGAAATAAATCACTCTTGCATGAAATGATCTCCCTTTCCTAGTGCTTGGACCCGAAAGTATAAGCGGTAGAGAGCTTAAGAGAGTTTTTTGAGTCTTCTAATTTTCTTTGAGAGAGTATAAAGAAGAATAAGGTGGAGCTTTTGTCTTTCCTTTGGTGTGTGAACCCGTGGACTCAAGAGAGCTTCCTTGCTCTTTCCTTAAGACAAAAGAGAGAAAAGTGAGGTGAGAATTTTCTGATTTAATTGGACCCGTGGGAATAGAGAGGGGGAGCTTCTTGAGTCTTCTTTCTTTAAGAAAGTCAAAGAAGAGATAAAGGTGCAACCAATAAGAACAAAGAAGGAAGAAAACAAAGAAGCAAAGCAAGAATGACCAAGGGAATTTCTGGTGCAGCCAAGAAGTCAAGCAAAATATCTTGGGTGATTCACGTGTATTGCTAGGATAGAAAGGGTAACTTACCTTTTCAACTTTTAGTATTTATACTTTTCACCCTCCCATAGTTCTATATTCTAGAAAGGCCCAAATAACAAAATAATTTTGCATATAAACCCTTACCTTTATACACTTAATTAAACACCAACAATTATATATCTAATAACTTAAACCACTTAATATAATTTTGTACATACTTAGTATATATTTAAAATACCGATAGCAATTCAGTTATGTATAATTTTTACAATTCTTATTCAATGGCATTATAAAATAATATACTTATTAAATACTCTTCTATTAATTATTAAAAAAAAAAAGGTTGCTTAAAATAATAATTAACCATTAAAACACATAGTTTAATTATAAAGTTGGGTCGGGGTGTTACAAGACGCCTCCCACCCTTACCTTATAAGCACTTGGCCTAAGAGTGTGTTATCAACGCACACTATGGTACAACATTGGGGAATCTAATATATTTGACATGCTTGTTAGTATTTCAAATGTTGCAGAGGGTGAAAGTTTTAATAAAACAAAAATTATCTCATACAAAGTGAACAAAGTTAGAAATATACTACAGATACTATGTAAATGCTCAATTTACATTTTTTTTTAATATAAAACTTTCAGATCATTTTATTACTCGGTAATATGATTTTTTTTTTTTTTTAAATACTCAATGATATATTACTTTTTCAATCTTTTCTAAAATGATATGAAAATTCTCACTCACTTATCCAAGCAGAATAGAAAACTCATTCGTAAGCGTGTTGACTACGTATTTTCCGCTTGGGAGGAAACTGGAGCAGTAGATGAGACAATGCGAGGAAATTTCCAGTCAATTATATTTTACTCGGCTATACTCCCCCTTCCATCCTCTCATATAACCTCGTTCTTGTGCAATCCACCGGTAGGTTCCTCGTTCTTGGAGCAGTAGTTGTCCCTTTTGCCTTTAGGATTATATGATGGAATCCATTGCACCAGCCGATGTGTCTCTGCCCAGTACACCAGACACAGATCTACCATGGATTCCACGTTCTATAAATTGTTCCATCTCTGAAATCTTTCCACCAGCCAAGTCTGTGTGCAGCAGTGATAGTTCATCGGAACATTCTCTAATTCCACACTTCTCTCCTTATTCCATACAAACATTCTTTCCACCCGCCCATTCTCGGAGTTCAGTATCTAGTGAAGGATCGCTTTACGACCTTTCTTATTCCATAGCCTCATTCATCCAGCCAAACCATTCTTATCCTCCAATTGAATCAGCCCATCACCCTCAGATTACTAAAAACAAAAGCAAATTGATTCATGAGCTAAATTTTTTTTTGAGTAAAATTAAACGTCAGTTTCATGGGTCTGAGAGGATTACCAGGCGCCCAATTGAATTTACCAGGCGCCCAATTGAATTTAGAACCTACGGCCAAAACAGAATCTTCCCACAGCAAGTGGAGGCGGAGTTTGAGAAGGCCCAGAAGAGGTGGACCTACGCTATCTACTGGAAGTTAGACAGGCCAAGTAAATCTCCTTTAGGGGGCACCTTCAGTCCTACCAAATCGTTCAACAATGGCAACATGGCCTACTCGTTCTTCGATCTCATTGATTCAGGGCCCGACACCATCTTTCAAAGTGTCATAGACCAAGTTTTCAGCACTTCGAAGCCCATCTGCCTGGTCGAGAAGGACTTACTGGCCAGCTCGCCGTACTACCGAGGCCGTGAGGGCCTTGACTATGGGCTCCAAACCATGTATTGGATACGCATAGCGGACGGTGTTATGGAATTTGGCTCTACAGAGCTGATTCACCCAGTTCACAGAAAAAAGAAAAAGAAAAAGGAGCTGAATCACCCAGCTTGAATCTCATATCGATTTAATTGATTATCACAAATGAGCACAATATGATAGGTTAAGGGTGTATGTGAGAGAGAGAGAGAGAGAGAGATTGAGCAAAGAAAAGAAGAATGAAGACAAAGTTGCAATAGAAGAAGAATAGCAGCTAACAAGTTAAACGACAGTAGTTTTAGTCTTTTTTCACTTTATTAGCTACAAGTAGTTTTATGTATTAGCTTAAGTATGCCACTCACGTGCATATAAGTAAGTACAGTTGTCTAGCACTAGTTTTCTAAAGCTTCCAAATCTCAAATTTGAATGCTCTTTACTCTTCTTCAAATATTCTTGTATCCATCCTCAAAGATTTTGTAAAGTTGTGATTTACAACTATATGTTTTGTTAACTTTAATTTCGTGTCAAATTTGATTGTAATTCTATTCAATCTTTTGTACCCTGTATTTATTGTGAGATTTGATTGTAAGGGTTGTATGATAGAGAGAGAGAGAGAGAGAGAGAGAGTGTGAAGACTCAAGCAATTGAAGACTGAAGAGTTCTTGCGGGTATCTCGCAACTAAGCATCCCGCAAAGTGACTCATGTGACTTGCACATGCCAGAATGCGAAGAATCAGGACAGGATGGAGACAGCTGTGTCTCACTAGTATCTCACTGGTAAGGCCTTCCCGCAAGACACCCGCGAGACATTCTATTTTGTCATACCGTCAATTCTGATACACACTTTCTGTGCCTACACTATTTATACCCACATTACCCACAGATGTTGAGGAATGCTTTTGAGAGAAACCCTAGCCAAACACCTTAAGAGTTAGAGATTGTTATACCCACAATCCTCTACACAATTCCTTGTGGATTTTCCTCAACTCCTACCTCTCCATTTCCATACCATTGAGAGGTTGATAGCCTAAACACTTACCACACCCTTTCAGAGTGTCAAGTGAGGTTTTGGTGCTGCTGGGAAGTATTGGAAGAAGCCAAGAATGGCAGATGCAACATGGAGCTTGTTGCGGGATCTGGAGAGTTAGACAAGACACGATTCCAAGAAGCCTTATTGGAGTAGGAGTTTGGAGGGCTTAGGTACATCGGGTAGATTAGGCTTAAAGAGTCTCTTACTAACCCATGTATCGCAACTGATTGTCTAATGGATCGATTACCGCTTGGAGAGCGGCAGAGAGGTTTTTCACCAACTTCTTCAGTTTCCTCTTCGATAACACATCGGCGTGTTATCTTGTGTTTGCATCTCTCATCCCTACTCTTTTACATTCCATTTTACTGTTGTGTTGTCTTGATTATGGATTAGAGTAACTTGTTTGTTTATCTGCTCGCATTTACACTATTCCACACTTAAAATTAAGTTAGTGTAAAATCTATCGAGCCGTAACTTTAATTTGGGGGTCTAAACAGTTATTGTGTTTTTAACACTTTTTCAAGCTTTCAATTGGTATTAGAACGGGTACACTCGCTGTGATTTAAATACCTGAGTATGTTCCTTGACCCTTTGTGAGGGACCGGTCACAATCTCTTAATGCCCCACCATTCTTTGATTGAGGCAACTATGCTTTTTGGAAGGTCCGAATGAGGGCTTTCTTATGTGCTATAGATGAGTCCAAATGGGATTCCGTTGAGAATGGGTATGTTAAACCCACAACTGCCAAGTCCGAATAAGACAAGGCAACTCTTGCATTAGCTAATGCGAATAGTAAAGCCATTAATGCTATATTCTGTGATGTGTCCCCTGATGAGTTTCACAGGATATCACACGTGGAGACAGCTAAGGAAGCTTAAACGATCCTTGAAATGACCTATGAGGATACCAAAAAAGTCAAGGACACGAAACTTCAAATGCTTACCATCAGATTTGAAGAACTTAAGATGGGAGATGATGAGGCTTTCGATTCTTTCTATGGAAAGCTCAATGAAATTGTAATTGCCAAGCTCAATCTTGGAGAGAAGATTGAAGATTCTAGGGTGGTGAGAAAGATTTTGTGGTCTTTATCAGAGAGTTTTCGAGCAAAAGTTATAGCTATAGAAGAGAGTAAAGACTTGGATGAGATCAAAATCCAAGAGCTAATTGGATCTCTCCAAACATATGAGCTGGGACTGCCTTCTAATAAATCGAGCAAATCTCTTGCTCTTAAAACCATCACCGAGAGAATGGACAACTCCTTCGAAGAGGATGATGTGGAGAAGGAAGTAGCATTCCTTACAAAGAACTTTTGAAAATTTCTGAAGATGAACAATAGTGGGAAGCCTTTCAACAAAGGAAAGTTTTCATCTCCCAAAGGTGATAGGAAGAAAGATGGGAAGGAGTCTTAATCTACTCAAGGGATCACTTGCTTCGAGTGCAATGGACATGGACATGCCAAGAAAGAATGTCCTAATTATTTGAGAATGAAGGGCAAGGCATATGCCACAACTCTCAGTGATTCGAACTCTTCTAGTTCAGATTCGAAAGAGAACTATGATAGAGAAGGGAATTACTCCGCTTTTATGACTATTGCTCATGTTGAGTCTTCGGAGGACTTGAGTTTGCTTGTACAAGAGCTTGGGGAGCATAGTGAAGAGGAATTAATGGGAGTTGTAGAAGAATCGGATGCTGAAGAAGATGAAAGTTCAGCGGGCCTTCAAGAGAACTACAATTCTCTTCTTGAGAAGTCTGGAGAATATGCAAGGGTGGCCAAGGCAGCTATTAAAAAGATGAAGAAGGCAGAGGAGGATTATAGAAGTCTTCTAGTGCGTTATAAGGAGGCCAAATGTGAAATAGAGACGTTGAATGGAGAACTGACCAAAGCCTACTCAAAGATAAAATTTCTTGAGCTTGAAGTGGTTCAAGCCAATGCTAAAGTAGAGCGAGTCTCCTCCAAAAAGCTCGATGAAGTTCTTTCTCATCAAAAACCTTTCTCTGAAAAACTGGATTGGGATACACTGGAGAAAGTAGTTCGGCTGTCAATGTTTCCAAGGAAGTGAAGTTTGTAAAAGTCAAAGAACTGATGGTAACTACCACAAGGCTGAGAAAGTGAAGGAGGAGAAGAATAAGAACGTGGCTGACCGACGAGTGTTGAATAAGCCCCCTAACTAACCAATGGTCAAGCCTAAGGTTCAAGGGAAATCACCTCCAAAGTCGCAAAGAGGTCCGAGAATTAAACATTTCTGCCATCACTGTGGACTTCAAGGACACACCAGACCAAATTGTCATAAGTTGAGGGCATTGAAGAATGCAAGTGATCAGAGGTCAAGAAGACCAAGAGATGACAAAAGGAATTGGGCTGTTGAGCAATCAAGAGGTCCAGATAGTGATTCCGGAGTGATGGATGTGATGAAAATGATTGATGCATTCACCACATGATTGTCAAGCTTCTCCAGAAGGTTTGAAGGCCACAACACTTGTACCCAATCCTATAGGGATATCACCCTAAATGCATGTGATGTATGGGTGAAGAAGGGTACTCATGCATGATCACCACCTATGTCCATGTATTAATACTTCCTATGTTTAGGGACATTTGTTCATGTATCTTGACATGCATAATTCTATTTGTGTCTATTGCTTCTGGTTATTAGCATTTTTTTTGGTTTTGGTTTTGGTTTATACCTATGTTTGTTGATCTTACTTTTCCTGTTTTGTTTTTGAGTGTGTTCAAAAATTCAAAAAGCCATAAAAATTGAAAAATCTTCAAAAAGTTTGATTGCTTGTGTTGTGTATATCACATGTGACTTTGGCCTAGTATGGCATAGTGCATTTACGAGCTTAGCTTATTATGTATGCACATATATCTATGTGGAAGAAATCTTGTAAACTATGTGTGATTGTTGTAAATAGATCTTCAAGCTTGTCATGAATGATTGGTCAATAGTCCTAATGGTCTTGATACTTGCATAGACTTGTGCCTATATCTCTTCCCACTTTATTTTTATGTTTTTGCTATAGAGCTCACCAACTATAAATCTCCAAATGAAAAGCAATAATGAGCTGCAAAAATTTGTCACACATACTAGTATTTGACTAGGAAAAAGGGAAAACGACTTTTGTATTAAAATGTATGGTGCTCAAAAAGCCAAAGGCTAAATCTAAAAATTGAAATATCAAAAATTTCAAGCACCAATCTCAAAAAGAGATGTATTATCCAAAAAGGATCAATTGTTATGATTTATACAGAAGCCAAATGAAAAGCTTCTATGATTTGTAATCATTCTCTTGTGGGAGGTCATATATGCTTGAAAGTTCAAATATGTGTATAAACACCCTTGAACGTTTAGACCCCCAATTTACAAATTAACCAATTCAAGCATTATGTCAAACAACTAGTGTGCGAAAAATGAACATAAGCTATAATATAGAATTGGATAAACTATCTAAGCCAAATTAAAATCACAACCCACAGTAGATAATAAAAAGGCAAAGATAAAAGGGAAGGAAGATGCAAACACAAAGACAACACGTGATGTGTTATCGAAGAGGAAACCGAAGCCCTCGGCGTAAAACCTCTCCGCCGCCCTCCAAGCGGTAAAAAATCCACTAGAAAATGTAGTTGGGATACATGGACAACAATAGACCCTCCAAGCCTAATCTACCCAGTGCACCTAAGCCCTCCAAGCTTCTTGCTCTAACGAGGTTGCGCCGAACCTTTTTCTTTTCTAACTTCCCGGATTCCGCTACTAGACCGTAGCATCAACCAATTTAGATTAGTTCCTTCCTAACTGCTTCCCAGAAAACCAAACAGCCCTCTTACAGTGATGAATATGGTGAGAACAAGGTTTTGGTAAAATGCCTCTCAAGGATTTGACAATGGAGAGGAAGAGAGTGGAGGAATTTGAAGAGACTCTAATGTATAGATTGTAGGTGAATCAATCTTGTTTTTCTTTAGGGTTTCTCTCTCAAAATTCTCTCTGGAAACTCTTTTTCATTTGTGGGTATAAGGGATATTTATACTGGAGTGAGTGAGGAATGTGAAACGTCAGGATTCACAAAACAGTGGTGGCTCGCGGCTTGACCTCGTGACTTGACTGAGTCGCGAGATCCAATCGTGAGATAACCGTATGGCCAGTTGTCCTGTTTTGTCCTGTAGTGCTCCAGCTAGCATGACTGTTCACCTTCTGGCATGCTTGGCACGTGTGTTGCGTTTGGCGGCTTGAAGCCGCGAGCCACCCATGCTAACAAGCCACGAGTCTCTGTTTTCTTGCACACTCTTGAGCAATCAACACTCTATCTCACTCACTACCCTTACAACAAACCTACCTAAATACAGGGTTACTAAAAGCTAAAATACAAGCAAATTTGACACGGAATAAAGCCAATAAAATGGTTGATTAAATTCAACCTTACAATCTCCCCCTTTGGCTATTCCGTGACAAAACCCTAAAACAGACTCTAGACTTAACATGTGAGTTGGGAACAGTTGAACAAAACTCACTCACACCTAATTCTAGAAGCTGTGAAGCACTTGAATCATAAGAACATGAAACTCCTGAAACACAACAATACACCATGATCATTGTATATAGAAAAGCATGAAATACATATGAAACAAGCTTAAGGTGATCAAGCAATGATGAAGTGAAGATTCAAAATATGGCTTGATCAACCAAGTAATCACCACAAGGTAGTGATCACAGTGCTCATTCACATTTGGAATGAACACTTGAACATACAAGTTAACAAGAACAAAGCAAGATACTTGTATGCCCAACACTCAACCAATGCATAATACACTAAGTATATGCATCTAGGAACAATCCTACAAGGGCACAAGAGTGACAGTACTTGAAACAAAATGCAAGACATTTAGATAGAAGTACTGATTTAAACAAAGTATAAAAGGCTGCATTAAGCAAGATACAAACCATAAAGCATGCAAACATGCATAAAACATAACCCCAAAAGCTTACATAAGCACAAGGGTACAAATCACAACAAAGCAACAAAAACTGAATAACATCAACAATGTATATAAAATATTAAACCAAGATTATAAGTTATGAGTTAGAAACAAGAATACACCAAAACCACAGTGTATCAACCCATATAAACAAAAAAAAAAAAAAAAAAACCAAAAACATAAACCTATAAGTTTAAAGGTTAAGACTTAAAACAAGAGTATGTGTGTACTCCCCTTATCACTATGCACACTTCCCTTTGAGCTTTCTCCCCCTTATTGAATGCTTTCCCCCTTTTTGGCACGAATAGCTAAAGGTTGTTGTCCAACTTTTGTTGAATAGCGTCTAGCTGATTCTCCATAATCTCGAGACGCATTTGAACATGGTTGTTTGTGGAGTAGAGAGGTGTCACCATCTCATCAATGCGTTTTTGAATATTTTCAAGTAAACTACCCACTCTATTAGTTTGAGGATCAGTCTGTGCATACGGCATGCTAGCTTGTGGAACTTCAGGAATAACATGCGAAGTAGGTGTGGTATGTGCAGGTATCTCTGACTCAGAGGCAGATGGAGTAACTGGAGAGATGTGTGCACTCTTTGGTGTTTTAGAGGAGTGACTTCTGCTAGCTTGAAGAGTGTACATGAAAATAGGACGCTGACGGGTCAACATTTTTCCATCTGTGGGAGGAACAATGCCTTCATGAAGAATGAGCTTCATGATGAGACTGGAAAATGGAATAATTCCTCGAGCTGCAGTCCAAACCGCGGTCTTCCTCATGGTGTAAAAGATGTGAGCATAGATATCAATGGGGGCTCCTGTAATAAGATCACAAAGGAATTGAGCTCTCCCAAGATTTATGAGTGTAGTGTTGGACAGTGGGTAGAGATTAGTGAACATGATCAACTTCAGTGTGGTCAGCTCTGGTGCAAACTTTGCGGTGCTGATGGATGTGCCTGTATTGGATACTTCATGATCAGATCCTAGGATTTGTAGAATGTCTTGAATCTCTGGAGTTCGATCATCGTACGGAGTTAGATCCACATTCTGAGGCCTAGTGATGCCGAGAACATCGGCGATGGAGTTTGGGGAAACGCCAAATTCCTTTCCTCTGACCCAGAAAATAAGTTCAACTCCAAAATCGCTTGCATTGAAGAAGCATTCCTTAACCAGTTCATCCATTGGATCGACAAAGTTCCCAAACAAATTTGCCCAATCTCATGGCTCAAAGATTCGAGGGATAAAAGTGGTCCCTAAGGTGTTAAACTCCACCACCCATTCCATTATAGGAGTTGACTTGTCAAAGATGTTTGAGTAGATGTGTGAGGTAAGCGGGGTTCTAAACCTCTCCTCATTGGAGTCTTGAGATGACTGTGATGAGAGTTGAGTCCTTTTAGCAACTTGGGTTGCTGGATCGTCAGTAACAATGTCTTTACCCTTAGAGGATCGACGGGACATCTGCAAGAGACTAAGCCCACAGCAAAGAACAAAAAAAAAAACACCACACAAGATAAATATCAATATGATTCGATGCAAGGAAGAGTGAAAACCAGAGAATTTAATACACAAATACTAACTTAAGACAGTTCAGACCCAAACAAACCACCATCAATACTAAAGTGCACAATACGACAGGTGCAGCAAAATGGTGAAAGTGTAATATAGCATAGAGAGACACAAATTCAAAAATAACTATCAATTAGACAGTTTACCATTACCATGATATGCAAACAAAGACAGCATTCGAACATTAAGAACGGATAGCATAAAACAGACCACATAAAATTTCAAAGTGAAGGATCAGAGCACCCAAAATAGAGCACATGGCAGTGAGACACAACATTCAAAAAATGAAGTTGTTTTAAAGGAATACTTTCAAGATGCCATCACACACACGTTATGTTATCATAAAAACACAGTAAACCAATGCCGCAAGCCAACTACAACACACAAACAAGTGAAAGAGTTTAACAAAAATACCAAACCCATTTAACAAAAGAGTTTGAGAATCAACAACAGGCAAATATCAGAACAAAGAAAAAGCACATTGTAACCAATCAACATGAAAACGGATGAAATCAACAACAAACACAACTAGCCATACCCATCAAATAAAGAGAGGAATGTTTCGAACACAGTATCTATCCAAATGGCGAGAAAAACATTCAATAAGCAGGGAAAATGAGATGAGGAAAACAAGACCCATACCTTTTCTTGATGATTTTGAGAAGAAATGAAGCACCAATGAAGTTTGAAAATGGGTACACGGAGTGTTTGGGAAGGAAACAGTTGAGAAAGAAGATGAACAGTCTCAAAAGTTCGAGGGAAAACTGAAAAAGGTTTAAAAACTGCCCCTATTTTTGCCAAACACGCATTTTTCGCGACTGAAGTGAGTCGCCACCAAGTCGCCAGGTCAAGCCGCCAAAACACTCAAAGACAGAATTTTGAAAAAATTTTCTAAGTGTTTTTCGCGACTGGAAGGTCTACCCGCGAGGGAGTCGCGAGCTGAGCCGCGAAAATCTCTGAGTAACCCTCACGACTAGACCTTCCACTCAGGAACAAGTCACCAAAAATGACCCGCGAAGACGCGACTGAGGCTCGCGACTTGACTTACCCGCGACTGAGTCGCCAAAACAGGGCAAAAATGGATTTTTGAAATTTTCATATTTTTTAAACAAAATACTTTCCAAAAACACCTAAAACACTCAAAAATCTTTTTGTGCTTGAATTAACAAAGATTGAACATGTGAAAATACATTTCATCAAGTACAATCACACAAATGAATATAGCATTTATTGAATATAAACTTGTGTGTTGTGGGTGGATATCAACAATGAGATAGTCCTTAGTCTAATGTGAAGCTTCAATGATCAATTCAACCAAGGCATACACAATTAGCACTAGATCATATGATCCATCTCAATTATAGAAATATGTATATATGACCTCCCACAAAACTTGATAACATATCTTGGAGCTTTACATTTGACTCCACTTTCAATCATAACATTTGATCTTTTTGATCCTTTTTGAGACAATCACCTCTCATTGTGAGAGTGATATTTGATATTTCACTTTAATGAACTAGCCTTTGGCTTTTTGAATAAACATTCACTTTAATTTTAGGTCGCTTACCCTTTTTCGTAATCAATTACTAGAATGTGCGATAGGCTTTTGCAACTCAAAATCTCTTTTCATTTGGAGATTTACATTTGGTAAGCTCTTTTTAGCAAAAACAAAAATAAAGAGTGGGAAGATATATAGACACAAGTCTATGCATGTCTCAAGATCATCATAACCATTCGCTAATCATTCATGACAAGTTTGAAGATCTATTTACAACAATCACATAGATTTCAAGATTTCTCCCACAGTGATATGAGTGCAATGAAACAAGCTATGCTCGAAAATTAGCACAAAGGTACAAGGCAAAACAAGTTTTGAGACAAAAACTCAACAATGTCAATCAAACTTTTTGATTTTCTAATTTTTATGTGATTTTTGGATTTTTTATATTATGGTGCCTGTAAAAAACCTACTTTCTTACGATTACGAGGTTCATTCGAATATGAAATCCAATCCTGGAAATACAGCATCCCACTTTTCTTTACTACCCAAGGCTTCGATGCATTTCGAAATCGAGAAATGTCTACTGGAGCAGGTGCTATACGAGAACAATTAGCCGATCTGGATTTGCGAATTATTATAGATTATTCGTTGGTAGAATGGAAAGAATTAGGGGAAGAAGGGCCCCCGGGTAATGAGTGGGAAAATAGAAAGGTTGGAAGAAGAAAGGATTTTTTGGTTAGACGCATCGAAATAGCTAAGCATTTTATTCGAACAAATATAGAACCAGAATGGATGGTTTTATGTCTATTACCAGTTCTTCCTCCCGAGTTGAGACCGATCATTCAGATAGACGGGGGTAAACTAATGAGCTCGGATATTAATGAACTTTATAGAAGAGTTATTTATCGGAACAATACTCTTATCAATTTATTAGCAACAAGTAGATCGACACCGGGGGAATTAGTAATGTGTCGGGAGAAATTGGTACAAGAAGCTGTGGATACACTTCTTGATAATGGAATCCGCGGACAACCAATGAGGGACGGTCATAATAAGGTTTACAAGTCGTTTTCGGATGTAATTGAAGGCAAAGAGGGAAGATTTCATGAGACTCTGCTTGGCAAACGGGTGGATTATTCAGGTCGTTCTGTCATTGTCGTGGGTCCCTCCCTTTCATTACATCAATGTGGATTGCCTCGCGAAATAGCAATAGAACTTTTCCAGCCATTTGTAATTCGTGGTCTAATTAGACAACATCGTGCTTCGAACATGGGAGTTGCTAAGAGTAAAATTCGGGAAAAAGAGTCAATTGTATGGGAAATACTTCAGGAAGTTATGCAGGGGCACCCCATATTGCTGAATAGAGCACCTACTCTGTATAGATTAGGCATACAGGCATTCCACCCCATTTTAGTGGAGGGGCGCACTATTTGTTTACATCCATTAGTTTGTAAGGGATTCAATGCAGATTTTGATGGGGATCAAATGGCGGTTCATGTACCTTTATCTTTGGAGGCTCAAGTAGAGGCTCGTTTACTTATGTTTTCTCATATGAATCTATTGTCTCCATCTATTGGGAATCCAATTTCCCTACCAACCCAAGATATGCTTATTGGGCTCTATGTATTAACGAGCGGGAATCGCCGAGGTATTTGTGCAAATAGGTATAATCCATGTAATCGCATAAATTATCAAAATGAAAAAATGGATGCCAATAGCTATAAGTATACGAAAGAAAAAGAACCCTTTTTTTGTAATTCCTATGATGCAATTGGAGCTTATCGTCAGAAAAGAATCAATTTAGATAGTACTTTATGGCTCCGGTGGCAACTAGACCAACGCGTTATTGCTTCAAGAGAAGCTCCTATCGAAGTTCACTATGAATCTTTGGGTACTTATCATGAGATTTATGAGCACTACTTAATAGTAAGAAGTATAAAAAAAAGAAATTCTTTATACATACATTCGAACCACTGTTGGTCCTATTTCTCTTTATCGAGAAATCGAAGAAGCTATCCAAGGGTTGTGCCGGACCTGCTCATATGGTACCTAACCTAATAGTATGGTATTTATGCTAAGTAATTCTATGACACTGATGTCAATTAGTGTCTCTCTGGTTCAATTAGGACCATAGTTCCTGAATTTTTACGCGAATTTAAATTGAGAAAAGGACGTTTTCCAATCATTGACTCAAACCCATTGTCGAACCCCACTCAGCGGAATATGGAGGTACTTATGGCAGAACGGGCCAATATGGTCTTTCACAATAAAGTGATAGATGGAACTGCCATTAAACGACTTATTAGCAGATTAATAGATCACTTCGGAATGGCATATACATCACACATTCTGGATCAAGTAAAGACCCTCGGGTTCCAGCAAGCCACTGCTACATCCATTTCATTAGGAATTGATGATCTTTTAACAATACCTTCTAAGGGATGGTTAGTCCAAGATGCGGAACAACAAAGTTTGGTTTTGGAAAAACACCATTATTATGGAAATGTACACGCAGTAGAAAAATTACGACAATCCATTGAGATATGGTATGCTACAAGTGAATATTTGCGACAAGAAATGAATCCTAATTTTAGGATGACTGATCCTTTTAATCCAGTACATATGATGTCTTTTTCGGGAGCTAGAGGAAATGCATCTCAAGTACACCAATTAGTAGGTATGAGAGGGTTAATGTCGGATCCACAAGGACAAATGATCGATTTACCCATTCAAAGCAATTTACGTGAAGGACTGTCTTTAACAGAATATATAATTTCTTGCTACGGAGCCCGAAAAGGAGTTGTAGATACTGCTGTACGAACATCAGATGCTGGATATCTTACACGCAGACTTGTGGAAATTGTTCAACACATTGTTGTACGTAGAACAGATTGTGGTACTATCCGAGGTATTTCTGTGAGTCCTCAAAATGGGACGATACCGGAAAGGATTTTTATACAAACATTAATTGGTCGTGTATTAGCAGATGATATATATATGGGCCCACGATGCATTGCCGTTAGAAATCAAGATATTGGGATTGGACTTGTCAATCGATTTATAACCTTTCAAACACAACCAATATCTATTCGAACCCCTTTTACTTGTAGTAGTACATCTTGGATCTGCCAATTATGTTATGGCCGAAGTCCTACTCATGGGGGCCTGGTCGAATTGGGAGAAGCTGTAGGTATTATCGCGGGTCAATCTATTGGGGAACCCGGCACTCAACTAACATTAAGAACCTTTCATACCGGCGGAGTATTCACAGGGGGTACTGCAGAACATGTACGAGCCCCTTCCAATGGAAAAATTAAATTCAATGAAGATTTAGTTCATCCCACACGTACACGTCATGGGCATCCCGCTTTTATATGTTATATATACTTGTATGTAACTATTGAGAGTGAAGATATTCTACACAAGGTCACTATTCCGCCAAAAAGTTTTCTTTTAGTCCAAAACGATCAATATGTACAATCAGAACAAGTTATTGCTGAGATTCGCGAGGGAACCTATACGTTTAATTTTAAAGAGAGGGTTAGAAAACATATTTATTCTAACTCAGAGGGAGAAATGCACTGGAGTACCGATGTATACCATGCACCGGAATTTACATACAGCAATGTACATCTCTTACCAAAAACAAGTCATTTATGGATAGTATCAGGAGGTTCATGCCGCTCTAGTGTAGCCTCTTTTTCGCTTCAAAAGGATCAAGATAAAATTAGCGTTCATTCTCTTTCTGCTGAAGGAAGATCTATTTCTAGTCTGTCAGGAAATAATGATCAAGTAAGACAAAAATTCTTTAGTTCAGATATCTTTGGTAAAAAAAAAAAAACAAAGTGAGATTCCTGATTATTCAGAACTTAATCGAAGGGGTCATTGTAATTTAATATATCCTGTTATTCTCTACGAAAATTTTTATTTATTGGCAAAGAGACGAAGAAATAGATTCATCATTCCATTACAATTGATTCCAGAACGAGAAAAAGGGCTAATGCCTCCTTCCGGTGTTTCGATTGAAATACCCGGAAATGGTATTTTTCGTAAAAAAAGTATTCTTGCTTATTTTGATGATCTTCAATACAGAAGAAAGAATTCAGGCATTACGAAATATGGGACTACAGGGGGGCATTCCATCCTCAAAAAGGAGGATTTGATTGAGTATCGAGGAGTCAAAGAATTGAAGCCAAAATACCAAATGAAAATAGATCGATTTTTTTTCATTCCCGAGGAAGTACATATTTTGCCAGAATCTTCTTCCATAATGGTACAGAAAAATAGTCTCATTGGACTAGATACACGAATCACTTTAAATACAAGAAGCCGAGCGGGCGGATTGGTCCGAGTGGAGAGAAAAAAAAAATGGATTGAACTTAAAATCTTTTCTGGAGATATCCATTTTCCTGGAGAGATGGATAAGATATCCCGACACAATGATATCTTGCTCCCGCTTGGAGCGGCAAAAAAAAATGCTAAGGAATCAAAAAAAAAAATTGAAAAATTGGATCTATGTCCAATGGATCCCACCTAACAAGAAAAAGTATTTTGTTTTGGCTCGACCCGTAATCATATATGAGATAGCGGACGGTATAAATATGAGCAACACCAAACCCTTCTAGAGCCCAAACCTCCATTTCTCCTACCCGCTGTCCTCCTTGCTTAGCCCTTCCTCTAAGGGGTTGTTGTGTAACAAGTGCATAATGTCCGCTGGAACGTCCATGTATTTTATCATCAACTTGATGAACTAATTTCAAGATATAAGGCTTTCCTATTAAAACAGGCTGCTCAAAAGGATCCCCCGTTCTTCCATCCAATATTCTACTTTTTCCCGGATACTCGGGGTCAAATACCCATGGATTTGCTGTTTGCTTACTGGCTTCATATAATTCAGAAAACACTAGTTTTCTCAAAGCCTCTTGTTCATATCTCTCATCAAAAGGTGCTATTCGATAATGTCTACCTAGCAGATCCCCCACTAACCCGAGCGAACATTCAAATATCTGCCCTACA